>NW_017265173.1:0-8959 GCF_001638985.1 Phycomyces blakesleeanus NRRL 1555(-) | reverse complement strand
AATTTTTTACACTAACTGACCTTCACTATTCAATTCATTGTCGTCGAGCTCAATAACATCGTCTTCGCTTTCGTCTTCACTGATTTCATTGCTGTTGCTTCCACTGTCATCATTGTCGCCATTGCTGATCGCGTCATTAGTAACGGAAACGTCTTCAGTGTCAGACATTGAAGCTCCTTCCCAAACAGGTGAGTTTGTCTGAGTGTACGATTCTTTCAGGGTTCCGGGTTGATGGGTTAAGATAGCTACATTTAGAATATAACACTTGGTTAATACCTAACAGTATCTGAATTAAATAAACCTTACGTTCATCATCGACCTCCATCATATTTCTTTGGGTAGACATGTCTATTACAACACGTTATTTCATGGATTACAATACAATTAAATAAATTCAAATATTGTACCCCTTTCACATCTTATGGCATTTAGTCTTGCCCTTTTGTTATGACGTTGAGCAGTTCTTCTGGCAACAAAACTATAGCCGAGATCGTTCTGACTACATCCAGCACAATGGCACTTTTCGTTGTAGAGTTCAGGAATTGTGGACATAATGTTTATTTATTTTTACTTTGAAGTGTTAAGAGAAAAAGGAAACAAGTACAACGTTTACTAAATTTGCTATGTCTTTATAATGAAATGTTATGTCTTTATAATAATAATAATAAATAATATTTTCGCCTGTTGTATCCAAGCCAATAGAAAACCGGAAAACAGTGTTTTCATCTTGAACACACAAAAAAAGCTGAGATGAAAAAATACCCCAGATTTTCTATTGTTATAATTTAACTTTGTACATGGTAATTCCCGTATGTTTTTCTAGTGAACTCAATCTTTTTTACATCTATTCTTGCTGCTTCAACTTATGTTCTGATTTTTATCTTGCATCTTAAGTAATTACTATTTAATTATAACTGCTATGTGCTAGATATAACTATATTTATATAAAATATGTCACTTTAACATATCTTCCTATTTCTTTATTTTTTCACCTTTTATTATCAGAAAACCCTACAATGTTACACAAGAAACTTGAAGAATATAACAGTGCCTTTGAAAAAATCATGGAAGAGCTTGAAGAGCCTGAAATGCCAGAAGATCCAAAAAGTTCTGCCCCGTCAACAACAGACGAAACCCCCAAAAAAAGTAGAGGGCAATATCAAAAGCCTACTGATAAAGATATAAAAAAGCTTCTTTATCTCTACTTCATAAGGGGATTAACTATCAAAAAAGCCAGCAAGATAGTAAATATGAAACAAACAACTGCTGGTGGCTATATTTTGAAGTGGAGAAAGTCTCCAGTTGTTTTTTTCATTAAAAACAACAAGGAGGCTACAAGTGACGAAAAAATGAATCTTTTATTCGAAACTTACTCTGCAATAAAGAAAGAATACAAATAATATCATTGCATTTTCAATTTTAACATAATTATTATAATGAGATACTTGCTTTATTATCTTATAACTGCAGTAAGGTATTTAACTTTAACAAAGTAATCTAGAGAAAAGTTTGCATATTCTGTTAGTTCTCTCTATAGATATTTTCTATGACATATCTTTGTAGAAAGATCTACATATATTGAAGTGCTATTACATTAGGCGTTTGGCACTTATGTAAAAAATATGGCAGTTATATAAAAAAAATACGACGTTTACAAAAAAAAATACTAAGGTTATATAAAAAAATTGTAAGCCATAAGGATAAAAAATTTGAGTGCCATGTACCCTTCTGCCAATAGTAAAAGGGGGGGAGCAAATTCAGATGGCAATGGGAGCAAATTCAGATGGAAATGGGAGCCAATTCAGTTGGTAATGGACGCAAATTCAATTTCTATGGAAGCCAATCAGATGTCAATGGGTTCTAATTAGATGGAAACGGATGCTAATTAGATGGAAATAGGCGCCAATTGAATGGATAAAACCAGTAGTTGATCTGATATATATATAAGCTGTTGTCCACTAATTGGGTATATATAAGCTGATGACAGATGATCTGCACTATATATAAACATATGATATCTAATCTGATATATATATATAAGTGGATCACAGCCGATCTGATATATATATAAGCTGATGATAGTCGATCTGGTATATATATAAGCTGTTGACTGCCAATTGGGTATATATATATAAGCTGTTGACTGCCAATTGGGTATATATATAAGCTGTTGTCCGCCAATTGCATATATATAAGCTAATGACAGGTGATTTGCATTATATATAAACATATGATATCCAGTCTGATATATATATAAGTGGATTACAGCCAATCTGATATATATATAAGTGGATAACAGTCAATCTCATATATATATAAGCTGAATACTACCAATCTAGTATATATATAAATAAATGATATCTGATCTGATATATATGTAAATCAATAACAGTCAATCTGTATTATATATATATATTTATCACATCCAATTTACTACTTATATAAGTTAATAAAATGTAATATATAATCAATATTAGCCAATAACATTTGATTTAATACTAATATTAGTCTATAATATCTTATCTGTCTCTGATATTAGTCAATACCATTAGATCTATCACATTATATATATTCACACTTGTCAATATCCAAGTCATATCCAATCATCTCGTCAAATATAAGTTACATACTCTAATCATATTTAATCTTTAATTTTATATATATTCACAACTCTTTTATAATCTTTATATATATATATGTTTGATGGCAACGGTAATATTTTGATTTTAATGAAAAATGTTTAAATGTTGCTGCATAGCTCAAGTGTTATCACTTTGTTTTGGTTCTGAGCACCCCTGTTCGACCCTACATGGTAGCATTCTTTTATTTCGATTTTTTTGCGTCGTTTTGTTGTTCCCGATCTGGGTTGGTCTTCCTTTTACTATAGTAAAGTCAAAAGGTCAAACCAACTGGGAATCAAGGAGTATATGTAAAATCAAAGATAGGATAAAAGATACTTTTTATGGATATGAATTGAATTGTCATATATAGTTTTCTAAAGTAATACTGCGCATTATCTGAATTAGCTATTATATTATATTTAAATAAAAGGAAAGTCATTATACTTTGGTTAATGCTCAGGAAGATATTACTGCGCATAAGAAGGTATTGTGGTTAATTATTTTCAGATTGTACGGATTCATCAAAATAATGTCTGACAGTTTTTTTTGTAATAAAACAACAGTATAATACTACTGTTATAAGTTTTCTTCTTTTAATAATTTGTTTATTAAATTAAAGAGATGTAAAGGAAAAGTCTGTTTACATATTAAGGGAAGGTTTATGATTGCTTGTTATAATAAGACTATTATAAAAGTTAAAATCTCAAGAAATGAAATATAAATAGAGATATTATAGTTCTAGAGTATATTTTTTATTATAGTATAGCAAACGAAAAAATTAATATAAAATAAACTATTTAGCTGAAGTATAAAATGAACATTTTTTTTTTTTTTTTAATTTTTTATTATTATTATTTTTATTTTTTTTTTATATTTTTGTTTTTATATTTTTTTCTTATTTTTTATTATTATTTTTTTATTATTTTTTTTTTATTATTTGGTTTTTTATTTTATTTTTTATTATTTTTTTTTAAAAATTTTTTTATTATTTTTATTATTTGGTTTTTTATTTATTTATATTTAATTTTAATGCTTTTATTATATTTAAAAAAAATTAGCATTTCAAAAAAATTGTGAATAAACATATTAATTTTTTTTAGATAAATTCTATTTTTTTTTAATATATATATATATATATATGATATTCGGCTAGGGTGGAAATATTTGATTTATTTTAATTTTTACCCACCTGCGCACTATACCAAATCCCGGCGACCATCTAATCGTAGCATGCTTCAAACTCCGAAAAATTCCAAAGACCGACAATGCGCCTCTAATACCACTTTTCAGTTACTATTCGTCATTAGCTATCGATAGAGCCAAGAAGCGTACAAATACAATCAGTAGAAGTCGAGAAAAGTAGAATTATATTAATTTTATTTTTTGAATAAATATTGATTTCTCAAAAAAAATAAAAAAAAAAAATAATATTATAAATGCCGACTGAAGCCAATATTTTTTATTTATTTATTTATTTTTTGGTATCTTGCGTGCCCTTTAACCGAGGCGACAGATTGTTCAAATAATCTCAATTATAAGAGGTATATATATATATATTTGATATTCTTTATATTTTTTGTGAAGAGGTTGAAAAGTTGTAAAAAAATATTTTCAATGCAGTCATTGGTGCAATGATTCCACTTGAGGAATGAGGATGGGGGGTTGTTTTTTCAAGCAGAATAAACAAAAATAATACTCTTATTTATTTATTTATTTATTTATTTTATTTTTCTTCTGTGTGCATCTCTTTCAATAACCATACATATTCACATTAACTTGCCATGAAAGTTACAATTGAAATTACTACAATCATACACATGCGCACATGTATGCACACACGTATTTTACCAAGAACATCTCCAAAAATATATTATATTTGTTAAAAGCGCAAGCTTTCACCAAGACCACGAGCAAGTTTTGATATGTATCAACTAGAAAACAATTACTCGCATTCTCTTTGTATGATAAAGCCACATTATTATGATTTTTTATTTTATATATTTTTTAGGCTCCCTGTAGTATATATTGGCAAAAATAGGAATAATCGATATATATATATTTGAAACAGTGAATAATAAGAAGAGTAGGCGTGTGCAGTGATGATAACTAATTTTCGTTTGTTGGTATATACCTTGATCGAAAAATATACTTTTACTGTAAAGGTTTAATACTCATGAGAAAAAGGTGGTAAGAATAGCGTCTGTACTTATGGCTATTGTAGAAAGCATATGTACAAAAGAAAAGCTTCCATTTCATGTTAGATTGAGTAATGATAAAGGTGCATTACATACCAGAAACGAAAGCCAATTTATTGGTGAGGCAAGTTTTTGTTTACAAATAAAGGGCTTTTATCCATTATATATGCTTGGGATAATTCACAGTGATTACAATGGTTCAAAAAATAAGACACAATATTCTTAACTAATATGAATTTTTATTGTGACAAGAGTTTATTTTGAGTGATAATAGTATCCGTGATGGCACAATAAGTTAAACCTGTTTTGTAAAGAACTTAAGAATAAGTAGTTTCACCACAGAAAGTCAATCGGTTTTTTTTTAAAAAGGAAGAGAACCAGAAAATCATAAAATTACAAGGAAGTAAAGTATAAGATTTTTCCACCCCTGGGAAAATATGTATGAACAGGCAGTACGCATCGCAAGAGAGGTAGACGATTGGCTTATTCCCCGTATGACATAGCTTAATAAATAAATAAATAATATTTAAATTTTGAGCCACAACAATTAAACGATGTTTTTCCCCATTTTGATTCTTTGTGTAGATAGAATTTGGAACGATTACAAAACAATAATAAAAATAAATAAGTTATACAACAATGGTAATGTATTTTAAGAGGTTAAAACCATCGACCACATGGAGGTCAAAGTGAGACTCCAATAACTCCCAAATATTTTCTCATTCACGTTTATTGTCAATCAAATTACCTTGGCCTCATCCCGCACACCAAAGGTATCAACCATTTTTTATTCTCATTATTGTTATTCTATACTTCATCTGTATCCTTCATCACGCGTTTTTTCACCCTGGACAAGAGTCGATGTATTTTGCTTGATGTTAAAAAATCATCTGTTTCTATAGGTGTTTCTATGTGTTCTCTAATCCTTTTTTAGGAATCAGAGATCTATTGCACTGAATTTAAAAAGAAAGAAAGAAAGAAAGAATGACAAAGAAATTGGATTGTCTAAAATTGCACCCAACTCAAATTAATTCTTCGTACAGTTGGCGTTTGTGTGCGTGGATAAACAATATAAAAGAAGGGAATAACTAATTGCCTTTCAATATTAGCAAAATCGTTGCTATTATGGTGGACGATGAGGACTGTAGTGGTATATGAGTTTTGGTTAGATGCAACTGTACTAATATTATTTTGTTTTTTTCGGCAGTTGCTTTGTGTTGGCAGTTTAATTATTTTCATGAAAAATGATAAAATGGTAAGAAATATAAAAACCTATAAGTCCAGTGTTATTTGATTATGTACTGGATCCGATTGTTTTGCATGAGTGCGGGTGTGTGCGCAGAATGGTATCCTTTGATGTACCATATTCATTTATTTATGACCAAAACCAATAATTTCTTATGTATACCCATCCGCCAACTAGTCGAAAAGTTTAGTAGCAGTACTCCTAATGATTTGCACCAGTGCTTATTTCCATGTCATGTAAGACACATTAGTATAAAAATATGCCTTTCTTTTTCTTTTTCTTTTTCTTCAGCAGCCACTTGAATGTAAAGTATATCGACCAACTCGGGTGCATCGAAAACTGTAAAATAAATATGAAACTTTTCTTGCTAATTGCCTTGTAAATATTTTCGCAATTACATTTACCATTCTCTACAAGAGCCTATTTGAAAACAAAGATAATATTTCTTGCTTTAATTAGAACTGTGGAGGCTCAATTAGCATGAAAACAATATTCGACTATATAAGTATAATTTCTTGAAGACGTCAAGTATATCTGACTCTGGGTATCACATACAAGTACTCTGTTTTCTTCTTCTTTAAAATTAAATACAATAGAAGCTGTTAATAAAATAAGTTAATATAAAGAGTAAATAATGATAGAAAAAAACAAATAAGTATTTCTATACTGTCAAATATATACACGGTTATGTCGAGTACTATCGTGGTTACTATTTGATTTTTTGAATTCAAGACATTAGAGTTACAAAGTACTTGTGGCGTCCATTATAATATCTTGGGTTGGTAATATAAAACGAAACACACTGGTATTGAGAGCTATATCATTACGAGAGAGTAAAATGCGTACTTAGTGATGTACTTTGGCATACTTTCCCTGCCTACTTTAAACTCATGTTTTAATTATGATTATCGTGTATTTCCGTACTGTGTTAATTAATATTATATATATACATATATATATATACCAACGCCTTTTTTTGTTAAATATCGAAATTGAAAGGGTTGCTCTAACAAAAATATCAGATGATTGACTGTCGAGACTTGACCGAAACTTACAAACAATTAGTGTGCTAGATGTACAATTAATAATGATATTTATAATATTATAATCAATCTTACTCACGGGTATTTTAATCAAGATTATTACACCCGAAAGTATTTTACTCAAAAATATTAAAGGCACCCAACAAGTGTTGTACTTTTATATTGAACATTATTTGAATAGTAGTTGAAGCATTGCTGCCACGAATCGTCAAGCATCAATAGCTAGTAAAACCCTTATTGTCATTATATTAAAACGGATATATAGAATTTAATTTGTAATTCTTACTTGTTGTAAATGAGTATTGACTACTGCTGTAATTGAGAATAAGTCTGAAGGAAATAATATAAGGCCTCAGCTATTCCAGTCAAAGGTGTCTACCGATTACTTTATTATTTAACACACAGGTTTAGCATGCATGATAGTGATTATATTTCATATGATGATATCACCATAATATGGGATACATCAGTGGATTATTATAAGCATAATTATAACTCATAAACACATTTACTTTCGATGTTAATACTTCATTGGGACTACACACATTTATATAATTAATCATACATTAATTATCCCAAGATCACGTTGCTCTGATTAAGGCTCAGATAGGATCGATTACCTGACCCCAGTCATATAATTTTCCCAATCCAAAACAATATAAATAGCAGTAGTAGTTCAGTGTAGGAACCTGGTCAAACTTTGATACAAAATCTTTCTCAATAAACAAAACCTACACAAGTTCTCACGAATCTTCGTTCCTAATTTCAAATCTTCAATTCTTCCTCTTAAAAACTTCTTCAACTTCAACCACCACAACATTTTTTTTTCGTGAACTACCATGAACCCCTCTGCTGAGAACTATCCCGCCGCCATCATCCCTGCTCATGATGAGGATGCCATGTCCGTCATGACTGAGGAGGACCTCATCGCCAGTCTGAGTGACAACATCTCCTTTGCCAGCTCCACCCCTGGACAATTTGTTGCTCCCTCTCCCCTTCGTCCCTTGGTAGCGAATGCTGCTACAACAGTCTTGTCTTTGTCAGAGAAACTTAGACTAGAACTTCAACAGCATGTGGAGGCTGTCAGCGCTGCTCACGCTATGAACGATGAGCAAGCAGCTGAATTAGCCCTTAATAAGGTCAGACGCGTCAAAGAAATGATAGATATAGAAATAGCATGCAGTCAGTACCTTTCGCCTTCTGTGAAAGTTGTAGAGAAGAGCAGTCGCACTGGAGGGTTGACTCTTAATAGAAGAGATCTTCCTAAGTTCCAGTTGGCAGACGATGTGATTAGATCCTTCCCGAATGAAGAGGTCTTTCACTCAGTAGACCACTTCCTTCGCACCTTCCAAAAGGTTATTGAGTCGTCCCTTCAGGACATTGAACTAGTTTGGAAGAGATTTTTGCCGCTCTGCTTGCCTCATAGTGACGATGGATGGGTAGAGATGGATTTGAAGAAGTGTGTAGATTGGAACGCGGCCAAGATCTGCTTTACAGCAAGACATGGATCGCGCTTGGTGACATCCCGTTCGGTAAAAGAGGTATTTACCATGGTAATGCTTCCTTCTGAGTCGATTGGAGATTACTCCAAGAAGTTCCTTCAGGCTGTGTATGATGCCGGCCTCCCCAAAAACGATGCTCGTGTTGCCGACCGCTTCCTCGCTTCCTTGACTAGGCAAGTACAGACACTCTTGCGGCTCACCATGACCAGATTGGACTTCAATGGCGAGACCAAAAGAGATTGGACTGTGGAGCAGTTGACGCAGATTGGCAGAGACATCCTTGGCGACGACAATCGCATGTATGCCGAAGCTACCCAGCTCATTCCTGGTGCCAACATGCACACTGAGAAGA
>NW_017265172.1:322661-326895 GCF_001638985.1 Phycomyces blakesleeanus NRRL 1555(-) | reverse complement strand
AGCTTATATATATGTCAGATTGGCGATCAACAGCTTATATATATGTCAGATTAGTGATCAACAGCTTATATATATGCTAGATTGGCAGTCAACAGCTTATATATATGCCAGATTGGTGGTCAACAGCTTATATATATGCCAGATTGGCGGTCAACAGCTTATATATATGCCAGATTGGCAATCAACAGCTTATATATATGCTAGATCGGCGTTCAACAGCTTATATATATGCCAGATTGGCAATCAACAGCTTATATATATGCCAGATCGGTGATCAACAGCTTATATATATATCAGATTGGCAATTAACAGCTTATATATATGCCAGGTCGGTGATCAACAGCTTATATATATGCCAGATTAGCAAACAACAGCTTATATATATGCCAGATCGGTGATCAACAGCTTATATATATATGAGATCAGCTATAATTCGTTTATATATAGTGTCAATTAGTTGTTCTCAGCTTACATAATCTTGCATAATCTTGCATAATTATATATAGGCACATATAAAAGAATTTAAACATATATAAAAATATACAAAATAAAGTTTGTGTAACATACGTCATTATGCATATTCGCATAATGTAAACAATACAATTGCATTGCTGAAAAAAATTGGTAACTTTTGGCTATACTTGTTATATAACGTGCATAATCATGCATAATCTTGCATAAATGATCTACATAAACAATACAATTGAATTCGTGGGAAAAAATGACAAAGAATAGCTTTTTTCGCAAAAAATTTCCTTTTTTGGTTAGTCTGAATGTACCTAGCGTGAGAAGTCTTGGCATTTTTAGTGTGAGAAGATAGGTTATATAAATAGCAACTATGTAAAAGCTTGGCATAGAAAAACATTTAATCTTAAACTATCAAAAAGCCGTTCCGACAATAATTAAATATATCTCTTCTAATGAAAGTTCAAATTCTTACTAAGTAATAATTTTTAAATTTTTTTTGCCATATAAAGACAATTTACTAGTATAATATAAAAGTATAAAAACATATAAAAACCAAGTAAAGAATTAATAAAAATTAATTTTCATATTTTTTATTCATTTTCCTATTAAAATCAAAATATTATTATATACATCTATAATAAAATATATTGGCAATTAAACTAATTAATATTTATTATATTTTAAATATATTTATACATATTATATCTATATAAAGATTATAAAAGAGTTGTTGATATATAAATAATTAAAGATTAAATATGATTGAGTATTTAACTTATATTTTATAAGATGATTAGATATGAGTTGGATATTGATAAGTGTAAATATATATGATATAATAGACTAAATATTATTGGGTAATATCAGTAATAGATAAGATGTTATTAATTTATAGAATTAGTAAATTTGATATTATAAGTTTGTATATAAATTATTTGTTTATTGTTTAGTTATATATATAGCAGCTTAATTATGATCAATCTATATATATATTGGATCAGCTATCATGCACTTATATATATATAATGTATGAGTCATAATCAACTTATATGTATATCATATTGATCATTATCAGCTTGTATATATATTGAATTAATTATTATTAGCTTAGATATATACTATATTAACTATAATTAGATTATATATATATATGTGATTGGCTGTTATCAACTTATAAATATATCAAATTGATTATCAATTGCTCATATACCTATAGTGTATCAGCTTCTGTAAGTTTATATGTATATCAGATTAGTGACAATTAGCTTATATATATTAGGTCAGCTGTCATCTACTTATATATATATATATAATCAGCTGATATTTACATACATATATATTAGATTGACCAACATCAGCTTATATATATATGAGATCAGCTATCATTGATTTATATATAATATTAATTAACTGTCATTCATTATATATATATTAGATTGACTGTTATCAGCTTATACATATATATCAGATTGGCTGTTATCAGCTTATATATATGTCAGATTGACTGTCATCCACTTGTATATATATCTGATCAGCTGATATTCACTTGTATATATATCAGATTGGTGGCTATCTGCTTATGTATATATATCAGATCAGCTGACATTAACTTGTACATATATAATATTGGCTGTTATCTGCTTATATATATATCAGATCAGCTGACATCCACTTGCATATATAACAGATTGACTATCATCTGCTTATATATATGTCAGATCAGCAGACATCTACACTGGAAAAATAGGGTAATTTCATCTGGATCAAATGTACCAAAAATGTAGATGATTGAGCCGATATCATCACAATTTTTGTGATATATCATTTTGAGCAATGGTACGATATCATCTATGGTGCTGATATGTATCATCATAACAACGGGTACACAAAAACCCAATGTAGAACGATTGTCAGTCCGCAAACTATGGAAACTGAATAAATATTGTAGTTACGCTTTACTCCTATCGAGTCTACCTCTTTATGTGTTATATTTTGAGGTCTATAAAGAGCTAGCATCCTATATTATTATTTTTACCGGGTTTTTTTATTGGCTGCAGAAATGCTTTAAAAACTATCAAAGAGATGATTGTAGGTTTTTTGCAATATAAAGAAATGATGATAGTTGGTTTTTTATACATGCTCAAAGTGATGAAACTAGGTTTTTTATACACACAAAAGCAATGAAACTAGGTTTTTTTACAATGGAAAAGAGAAACAAAGCATGGGTAGATTTTTATAAACAAGCTTCTTTGGTTTGTTTATTTATTTTACTTTTATTTATTTATTTTTTGGAAAAACATTGGGTTATACATTTTTTGTTCAATTTTGTTTTATTTGATAGGAAAATCTTTTCTAGATAAAAATCCTAATTTCGCGACAGTTTTGATACTATAGCTATTATAATCGCTAATACTTCTTGCTCGCTATATATAATTTAAAGCCTTCCGGGAGTAGACATGGAATACATACTTTAATAGCGGGAATGCTATTAAAAAATGATTAATAGAAAAGAAGAATTAGTAAATGATTTAAATTGAAATTTCTTCATAAATACTTACAAGGCGGAGAAGACTTGACATAAAATTGATATAAACATGTTCTTCAGAACTATCAAGACAATACCAGTAGTCTTTGAATAGAGATACATTCTAAAAATGAATAATTATTAATATTGTGCGTAGTAAAGGCGTATTTATTAAATATATTGTAGTTAACTTACCAAATATTACTGATTATATGTCTTCGTGCATAATATTAGACATAACTAATAAATCATAATAAAAATAAATATATATCTATGAGGAAGACAAAAGAATAATTTGAATTTTTTTTAAGAAAAAAACTTACCATCATGTTCGATTAAGAGATGATGAGACTCAATGGAAATGAGTAGCAATGGCTAGACAAACAATATGATGAGTAACAAAGATCTGTAAGATAATGATATCTTACCTTGATATATCAGACAGAGTATAGCCAAACAAAGAGACACATATTTGGTATTGAGCTATAAAAGAAAGAAAAAATTATAAGTGAAATTGTAAAAACATAAGCAAAAGAGAAACAAAGAAAATATCAATAATAAATGTTAAAAGAAAAAGAAGGAAAAAAAAAAGACTTGTCTTAAAATCCAGTTTGACCCTGACAAAATGCGGGCTGTAAAAAGTAATACTCCAAAAGAAGATGACCACCGTCATCTTGAAATACTACTTTGTGCCTCATTGAGTTAGAAAAGAAGTTGTCTAAATGTGGATCAAGCGGTTGGGAGATGTGCTTAAATATCAAATGAAAGGTAGAGAGTTAATCTGCACCGCTTATCCTCTTTACTAGTATGTGAATTTTAAATATGATATAACAAGTGTAGTGAATTGTACAATATTAGTTGAAAATTATTAATATTTATTTTATTAACAGAAAATGACAAAGCATATTCCTACTGCTCCCCGCCGACCCAACCTATGCATGAATGCTGTTCTTAATAGCACAATTGCAGGTGTTGTTGCTCCAATTGATACACCAACTCCAGAAGTAGCAGTTGACACAGCCCCTGAAGTTCAAGTCGCTGTGACCCCAATGGATCATGTCCTTACCTTGTTGGCAGCCAACAATGTGTCGATGCAATCCTTGCAAGAAAATGCAAAAGGAGTGACTGATGCAATAACTCATTTGAAGAATGGCCTGGATTTGTCCAACAAGACAAATGAATTTTTGAAGAACTCGGTCCTTCAGCTCATGACTGAAAATGCTGAAATAAAAAAGGCAATGA
>NW_017265172.1:317638-321390 GCF_001638985.1 Phycomyces blakesleeanus NRRL 1555(-) | reverse complement strand
CCTACTGCGACTGGATAGCAGATTCTATGCACTGGGAGAATGCTGTTCATGCTGTCATCTTCGAACCCCACCTCATTCACCTCAACTCCTTCTCCTGCTCTGGGCTGAAGTAAAACTTCCTTGTACCATCATACATATGCAAATACATGCTGGCTCGCATGACCAGCAAACGAGTTTACAGCAGTATTGACAAAGAGGTACTGAATTTGGCCCGCGTATGGCTTGGTACTTCTATCATCACTTGTCTCAAACAAGGCTTGCATGAACGACCCACGCTGATTCTTTGTTTTGCTCTTGTAGATTTGCCCAAGAAGATTGATTGATTCAAACTTCTGTATCTGATTGTTAACAAAATTATCGGAATGACTAGCCTGACGATAATGAACAAGAGTTTGATCATCGTATGTCTCGCGATAGTATTCCAACAAATGCTCATACTCGGATTCATCCATGGAAATCTCCCCCTTTAGAGCTAAAGGAAGTGCGGAAGGGGGCAAAGGCTCGTTTCCCTTGACGATATCAAAGTTGATCTCAGGAGAATCAAGAAAAGCATTGATATCGAATTGGATTGAGGTGGCAGTGGAAGTGGAAGTGGCTATGGAATTGGCAGTGGATGCAGTGAGCTCAAGGATGATCGCCGAATGCTCAGATCGAATTATTGGCAAAGTTTGGCGAATAAGATCTCCCTGGTATGCTTCTTCAAGATACTTCTTCATATAGGTTCCCTCAAACCTGTCTTTTCTATTTGTCGCATAGTTTTTCAAGATACCATTGCATCTTTCGAAACTAAAAAGCCAATAGCCATAAACCGGGCCAAAGTTCAGTACAGTCTCTCACAGATGAAGATGGAGATGCATGTTTGGCGAAAGGAATGGGGCTTTATACAACTTCTCGCACTCTCTGCAGAAAGCCTCCAAAGATTGATGGGCTTCATCAAGGTGAGCCATGGATATGCTTGGCATTGAGAGGTACTGGCATGCATTGACAAACGTTGTCCAGTTACCGAGATGAGCTTCAGGTAGACGACCATGCAGGAGAACAGGAGAGAACACCAAGCACCAAGACTTCTACTCGTCGGCCTTCATGAATGGGAAGCCACGCCCGATCTTTGTCCCTAATGGCGTGTAGTCCTCTGGCAGTACAAGCTTGTCAGCATCCAACTGCATTTCGGCCAAGTGTGCATCTGTGATGAGACCTGAAGATCTCCATTTCTCCATTATCCTCTTTGCTGTTCCAAGGTACAGGTTGTGCATCGGATCGATGACAGTGCACTCCACGAGGTTAAAGTAAACCAGGTCATGCAATTCTGACTATCGGACACCATTTTCCCTCTCCAATCTCTTTCTCTGTGCATCACTGCTGGCCATTCTCCACAACTCGGCATCACGGCGGTTTTCGGCATCAGTGCGAGGCACCCACTCAGAAAACACGAACCCAGAGTAGTCCACAGCATTGGAGTCTGGAAGGCGAGGGAACTGTCGGTTGCACTTATTGCATGCACGTGTGCTTGAATGAGAGGTGAACCCACAAGTCTTACGGGCAGCAGGAATGTCGCAGGCAACAAGAAGAAGGGCAGCACGGACAAGAGCACCAGATGGGCACTGTACGGTAGGCATCACCACACCGCCATACAACTGGTTGAGTTCCGCGACAAGGGGACGGAGGTAGTGATTGATCTCACTTGTCTTTGTTTCCTTGGGCCCTGGCATGAGACCAACGAGAACAACATTCTCCTTCTTGTACCGTTCCGATCTTGGCAAGTTGTTGATACAAAGGTATATTGCACCACAGGAGTAAGTGACCCCATCGAAAGGTTGAAACCAATCGATGTTCATGGTAAGCATTATGGAGCGCTCATGATTCACAAACGGTAAACCATTGCTATCCTTCAGACTGTTCCACTTCGTACCGTCGTAAATGTCAAACATCATGCCTGGAACTTGCACTCTGATTCTCCAATGGTTGATGGTGTCTTCGAATCCAGGGTGGCAAAAAAGGATAGACAATGTTTTGATTATGGAGTTATACATGTAGATCTTTTTGGGGATAGTCAAGGCTCTTGATGTTGCAAAGAAAAGAGCGTTTTCACATTCTCTACCAGAGAGTCTCTCGAAATTACAGCACTCTGGAACAACATCGGACTCTTCGTATACTTTGTTACAATCGCCACATGCAACAAACCGCTGGACACCTCGAGTCATGTCGCTGAGACCGGTCATAGAGTTGACACCGTTTATACTGAGGGGAAGACGGAAAGACTGTCCAAAGTGTGCCAATACTTCGTTAAGAAACTTTAACAGAACAGCACCACCAGAATTGACAACATATTTGGATATGAAGAAGGCAGCAAAAGAAGCAATGAAAGCATGAGTAGGATCGACTGGCATATTGGATGAAGAAAAGTGCTTTATTTGAAAAAAAAATCAATACTTGTTGACTTTATTGATTTATATGTGCTTTTTGTACTAACCTCTAACATCATCAGATTCATCGTCAGAAATATCCAAAATGGTTGCTTCAATGACACCCTCATCTTCGCTTTCAGAATCAAACAAGGAATCAATGCCAAAAAGAGGTAAGTCTTCAGCTGTTTTGTTAGGTAAAAAAGAATCAAATTATTAGATATTATAAATGATTATAAAACTTTAATAAAAATACTATGCATACCTTCAACTTGATCTTCAGCATCAACATTGTCTTCAAAGTCAATCTCCATGTCATTGTCATTCGACATTACTTCTATAACTGAGGCTATATTATATGAAAATAAATGTTTAATTAAAATTGTCTCAATAATAATTTTCTTAAATTTGAACTTACAAGAAGATCCTGACTGATATTGTCTCACGATATCCTGTTGTGCATGTCTTCTGAGTGTTTGGGTAGACACCAAAACAAATCCCATGCTATTGGAAGAGCATTTAGAGCACTTGCATTCTGAATTGTTGTTGTTGTTTGACATATTGTGTGCGTGTGTTTTATTTTTTAAGTCTTTAGAATTGACAAGAATAGAAAATTGTTCAGGAACACAATTTAATATATATCTTTCCAAATTATACCAGCTTCCAAAATGACATAGTTTATTCCGGTTATTAAAATGGGCAGTTCTCTAAACAGTAATTGATTGCCTCATTCTAAAATACAATAATACATGCTTTTGTTAAAACATGTCGTCATGTACATTTTATTGGCTGTAGAGCATATACAACAAAAATATTTGTAGTAATATCACGACCATTAACCTCATCATACTTATAAATAAATATTACAACAATAAAAAGCTTTATTATCTCACTCAAAAGATATCATTTGGTTTAAGTTCCCTACAACTATTGACTCTGCGACATGGCTACAAGTCCCAAAAAGAAATCTCGCAGACATTTTTTACAAAAAAGAGTAAACTCGTTTTTTTATCCAATAAAACAGACTGAGCATTATCATCACCGTTAAAAATAAAAAAGATGAAAATGATGAAAATTTAGGCTACCACTCCACAAATAATAGTACCCTACGCCATAGATGAAATTACCCTATTTTTCCAGTGCTAGTTGTATATATATCAGATTGACTATTATCTGCTTATATCTACTAATATATATATCAGATCAGCTGTCATCTGCTTATAAATATATTACATTGATCATTGTTCATTTGCCAATATATCAAATTGACTGTTCTTAGTTTATATACAGTTTCAATCAGCTGTAATTAGCTTATATATATCTGATTGATGATCATTGATTTATATATAA